>NC_086247.1:30283952-30323952 GCF_021018805.1 Prinia subflava | reverse complement strand
TCTGGCTTGGGATCAACCAAGGCTCAAGTCCAAGGCATAGGTAAACTTAAAATAATTTAACCCTTTTTTACCAGGACACGTTGAGAGTTAAACCTGATTATTAAAAGTGCTGATGAAATCACCTCTCGTGTGTTTAAATATCTATGCAATTACAAAAAATACGTTGTTGGATCTGCTTACAAATCAAAGCAGATATAAATAAAATAAATTTTGGAAGATCAGTCTGTCTCCACACTGCAGATCACAGCTCTAAACTACTTCTAAGAACTCTGAGGCATTGTATGTATTATCCAGAAGCAGATATTTAAAAATGCTTTAGAAATTCCGAAGTTCTAAAATTAAAATAAACTTCATTCTTTATATAAAGGACTGTCTTCTGGAAAAACAATTCAACAGATCAACAACTGGAAAACTTTTAATGGCAGACGTTTATATTACATGTGAAATATTTACCCTTCTTTTGATTTCAAACCCCAATCGAATACTAGGAGCCCACAGATAAATAAGGTTATTAAAATAAGTAGTCATATTGTTTCCAGCGAAACTATTTGCCACACTAAAGTTATTCAAAAATGTACAGCAAAAATGGGTCCAAAAAGCACTGAAAAGTATAATTTTTTGTCTATTATAATTATTACTGAATGATGACAGCTTACGTTTGACTTTACCAGTACTGCTCATTTTTAGATATGAAAAAAAAGCTGGTTTTACATTGTTTTTTAAGCTGTACATTTTTTTTAAAACACGTGTTGACACTAATAACTGTTTGACTCATTAGTTCACAAAGATTTGGATTTGTTTGATATTCAGTAAGGATGAGCTCTGGGTGATACCTACTGCTTGTTAAACATTTAGCTGTTAACGTTAGCTGTGTACCTTTCTGAGGCAGAAATTTGAATTTAAACAGTTTATATACAATACTTATAGTCATGGAAATGGTGACGTGTGTTTTGTGGGAATTCGGGTTATGTTACTGTCAATTAGAAAAGAACAAAGCAATTTTTTTTTGCGTAAGGAAATTGATCTTCTGAATATTCTGAATTCATAAAGGAAGATATGATAGCTGAATTTAGATCCTGTGCATATGGTGAATGTTGTCAGACATTAAAGACAATAAATGCAGAATCATGTTAACAGAGCATAAATGTTTTTCTTTAAGGGATTCTATCAATCCAAACCTGGAAAATACTGTTTTCTGACTTCATTGAAGTCTGGTGTATTTTCACTGTTTAGTATTATATTAGGGCACATTAAAAACAAGGATTTTAATTTATGATCTCATAAATGCCTCTTATTATACTTACTGAACTATTATCACTAAAGATTCCTGATTTCTTATATTTTTCTGGCATCAAATTTCAAAATAATTTGAATACTGCATAACAAAGGAATTGCGTGCTGTAAAATGCTTTTTGTGAAGCAGTTGTTTTAGTGCTTAGTTTTATTCCACCGTATCCTAGACCTGTTAACTGCATGTGCCTATACATCTAAAGCCATATGTTTATGAAAGAGTATAAAAACAAATAGATGTGTGTGGATTTGTGTCTGTGCAGGAACACATACACCTGCACACTAACACAAACTCATATGTGCACATACTAAGGGCTAAATATTTAAATTGAAGCCTATGTACATATATCTTTTAGGAAAATGCTCAACAAAGAACAAAGGAAAAATGTCTTTGTCTTAAATCACTTATTTTTCTGAGAGCTGGCAGTGCACTGCTTTGGTTTCTTTTGGTCTAAGGAAAGATTGCCATCTATTGGATGACCTTGGAAAAGAACGGATTTTTACTATGCATGTGCTCTGTAATTCATGGAAAAATATAATGTAATTGAAGACTTAAAACTTAAATTGTACATGTTGCTACAGTTAAATGGTATAAAAATTTATTTATTTTCAAAACTGTGATTTTGAATTCTAGATTGATTTATGTTGCAAAATACAAAGGCAATAGGTGTCTGTTTTAGAAGGGACGAAATACTGGATGTGCACAGTGTATACAGTATGTATACAGTGAGCTATGGTAGCAGTTTAAACGTTTGAAGAATATTGAATCCAAGTTTCTTTATCTAAGTTTACTGTAATACAATGAAAGAGACTTAAGCCAGCTATTAATATATTTCTAATTGTTTTTTCTCAAGATTTGGGAACAGAATGATGCTCTTCTCCTGAAAACAGCATTTGCCCAGCTCTTACAGACGGTTGCACTGCATTGCATTTAAAACAAAAATATCACTCCGCTTGAGCTTAAAATGTAAAGCTTTCTTTTCTTTTCCTTTTTTTTTTTAACTTACAGCCCAAGAACTTGCCAGTCAAGATGAAAAACTTCTTCTAATGGAATCCAGCTTGAAAGCAACTCAAGAGCAGCTAAGTGAGCAAATAGCAGAAACAGTTCACCAAGAACAGAACAGTAGAAAATCACAGACGGAGAGCTGAAGACCCTGAGAAAACATATTCTAACTCCTGAAGAAGAAAATAGTGATTACAAGTGAGTTTCTTCTTTTTTGGTATTTGAGAAACAAAATACATTAAAGTCAGCAGTAAATCTTTTTAATATGTACTGTATTAATCGTTTCTCTCAGGTAAGATGTAGTGTAAATGTGTTCTGTAGCTCTATTGAATAAACTATTAAATCTAAACATTTGATTTATGTATGTTTTAAAATACATCCTGCACTTAAAAAATTGAATATTAAAAAATAAAATTATTAGGAACCTGGTTTATTTTTTAAATTAATATTCTGTAGCGTTGAAGTAGAATAGTGTATTTTTTGTGTATTTTTTTAATGTATTGTTTATTACCTATCTGTTAATGGTTTTCTCATCTTCCTCTTTTTAGAGACCAAAGGTTACATATGGGTCTTATTGTCTTTCTCTTTTTTGTCAGAGAAGCTGCCTCTAAGCAAGAGGCTACCAAATTAAAGAAAATTTGGTGTTTGAACTTTTAGTCACAATAGCAAGGCATATATGAAGTTTTTAACATTAACAAAAAAAAGAAAACTATCTACTTCAGAAGAGTTTACACTGAAAAAAAGTACTTTTGCTCTAATCAGTCAAATTTAGTATCTATTAGACTGAAGGCTAACTCTTAGGATTTAATAAAAAAGTAACAATGTTCAAAAATGAGATTTTATCGTTTAGCTTTATAATAATTATATTTTATATTGACCCACAAAGTTATTAATTATTTAGAGTTCTTGGGATTTAGACTATACTAAAAATTACTGACTTCAGCTGATGCTTTTTTCATGCATTTTCTTCTTATTAAAGTTATGTTGCATTAAGCAATTCATATATATACAGACTGAATTTCAAGCTGTTTCTTAATATCATAGAGCATGATGAACAATTTATACAAGATAATTTGGCTGCAAAAAGAAAGTCTGTCCATTTGGAGGTGGATTGAACGTTTAGAGCTAAATGTTTTATCTCAGATTTGTGGCAAGTATCAAATATTACCTCACCAAACGTTCTTTGAGAAAGACTTGCTAAATTCAGATGTAACTAACATCATGCATCTAAAGCAAAATATTATATATGCTCAGTGTAAATGAATTTTAGAGTGGAACTTCATCTGTTCTTCAGCTCAAATGTTTTTAAGTTAATATTTATGCTGAAGACTGGGAAAAGCTTCATGGAAGAAGCACTGTCTTCAGTAATGTGTCTTCATTTCTTTAAATAAAATAGCTTGGTGGTTTTCAACCTGTAGTTATATCTCTAAAGACATTACTAGCACTTCTCTGGGGAAAACACTGTCACTGATTTACTTTCCTAACGCAGCTTGAA
The DNA here is from genome assembly GCF_021018805.1 of Prinia subflava. Lineage (NCBI taxonomy): Eukaryota > Metazoa > Chordata > Aves > Passeriformes > Cisticolidae > Prinia > Prinia subflava. The sequence goes on along the minus strand of NC_086247.1, from coordinate 30,320,164 downwards.
TCTTTTGCCATAGTGGGTTTTCTTAACCATTTGAAGTTATTCCTCAGTTTACAAAATGCCACGTTATGCCTAATCTTGTAGGCAGTTCTTTGTAAATAAAAAGGATGCAAACTTCTAGGACTAGTGATTGTGGTAACTTAGTGTGAGATGGGAGGGAAGGAGAGGGGAAGTGGAATTGAAACTCCCAGCTGTAACTGATTGATTGTGTCATGAAATACAGCTTTTGAGAGAGCAGGAATTTTGCAAAAGTTCACTGAAAAAAGTTTCACTAAACTTGAAATAAAAGGCCAAATGATAGTCATTAAAAGATTTTTTAGAAGGACTTCTTGAAAGATTTTTTATACTTTATAGGAACAAATAAAACTTGAATGAATCTCTTCACATGCAAAAATTATGAACTAACTGACCTTTTTCTATTCTGTTTCCTAAATTTGTTCAGTGACTTTAACAGTTTGTTACTTCAGCACACGAACATAATAAACTTTGAATAAGGGAAATCTTTTCTTAGATGTATAGATTATCAAAATATTTTTTTATTTAACTCATATAAAATTTTGTCTTTAATTTTTGATACTATTGCTTTTTAAAATACTCTGATGCCTTGCTGCAGGATTACAGTAACCAAATTATTTTTTGAATCTGGAAAATGAAAACTCCAAATTCAAAACAATAGGTTTAATAAAGTGGAACTGATAAATCTAAGAAATTAACAACAAAGTCATTTAAATGTTGAAATTTCCCTTTCAAACTACATACTGTGTACCTGAAAACAGTAATGCTGTGCCAGCCAGTATCTGCTCTGTTCTCTTCCTTGGGAGACAGAAAGAACAATGGATCTCTGTCCCCTGAGTCTTTTGGGACAGGGAATGTCATAAGGGTTATATTTAGTCACTAGGAAGGATAGTGCATGTGTCATAAAGTAACATCCCTTTGGTGCTGACTTATTCAAAGTCACACAGTCCTGGACTTTTCCTACCTTCCTCCTCAGTGAATCTGACAAATGCAGCTGGAATCAAGGCGAGGGCACAGGACCATACAAAGAAAAATACAGCACAGCATAAATTGGTCACTTAAAACTACACTGAGCCTGAGATTCTGCTATAGCTGTTGTGAGGCCTTTGAGGGGAAAGATGCATTTCTGTATGCTTTTATTTCCTTGTTGTGAAGTCCTTGTTATAACTTATTTTACATGGAAGCGATGAAAAAAGGAAATGGTTGACTAGGATTTAAAAACAATAAATATCCCTTATATTCATTAATTAACCCAAATAAAAATATTTATTTTTAGAACAGAGTAAAAACATTTTCTGCTAATTTCACAGGGTGCTCCAAATACACTTCTTTCATAGGGAAACAACTGAAAGTTTTTAGAAGTCACAGGCTTTGTTTTTGTATACTTATCGTGGATGAAATAAGCCTAAGGTAACACAACCCCAGTCCCACTCCCCAGTCCTCCACCCTGCTTGCCTCCCCCAGTATAAGCCTGTTACACCTGAAAGATTTGTTCGGAATGTCCAGTGGGAACCTGGAAATCGTAATAATTTGTAGTATCGATTGTGTGAAGCTATGCAGCTGGGGCCTCTAGTGAATAGACAGGAATAGACATTTTATTGATTAACTTTTACAGTCATATTTTCAGGACTCTGCTGCAACATAATTTTCACTTCCCAGCTTTGTGCTGCTGCATCATGAAACTTGGATTCTTCTCTCTTAACATTTACCCACCTGAGAGGAACAGTACAGGCTTGTCTTTTTAAGCTGTGCTCTGCAGAAATGCCTAATATTCGGTGTAGTGAATTCTTTTAAATTTCCCCTCTGCTGTCACAATAAAGTGAAAAATCTTCACAAGAGTTGTTAGCAAGTATTGAACAAGTTGCACATCCTCTCTAACCCCCCATTAGATGCTATTTGTAATATCTAGTAATTCTATTTCTCCATTGCATTTTCATTCTTATTTTTCAAATGGGTAAGATTCTGGCAAAAGCAAGCCCCCTCTTTACATCCACAAATTCCAGAAGTGCTTAAAACGAAAAGCAGAACAGCCCCATAATGAAAAAGGTGCTTTTATTAGTTAGTGAAATTTTAAAAGGAGAAGACAAAATGTTCACTTGAAAATCTGAAAGGAATTATCAGTAAAATCTGATTCATTCTCGGGAATGACATCCTGCATTAACTAAAATTGCTTATAAGATTACTAAGAGGACCGGATTTCAGTACAGTTACTAATAATTCAAAAAATATCTGTAGACATACTGAAGTCTCATGTATCTCAAATCTCAAAAACAATTTTTTAAATTTCTGGTACTATTAATTTCCAGAAAAGAACAAAAATGGCATTGTGCCATTGTGAAAAGGACTGTTGCATATTTGCTGGTTTCTTTAGTCCGGGTTACTTTGTACATTAGATTCCTAAGCCATTTCTCTTTCATGCACTTAGAAAATTACCAGTGAAAATCCTCATCCACTTGTATTCCTTTAGTGGCTGTTTATTGTTAGTTATTTTATACTTTCATGTGGACCATGTTTTTAACACAAGTTTAATAATGCCTTGTAGGCTAAATATTCACCACCCCATCATCACTGGTCCTGATATGATTTAAATGTCTGTCATCCCACTACTTTTCTATGCTGTGTTGCTATTAACATCTTCTCATTATAACAATGTTTAAGATATTCGTGGTCATGTTTCCTTTTGTCCTTCCCCTCTCATCAGAGACATGATGGTGTGCACCATATGGAGCTACAACTGAGGCAGAAGCTCTCCCATCCATCACAAAAGGTTCACTTTGTTTACCATTGTCAAACTTATGTCTGAACAAGTCCTATTTTGTTTAAAAGAATCAGGAAAAGTGTGGAAGACTTAAAGGTAAGAATAACAACATGAAAGAAGGAGAATAAATAGCAACTTGCTCAAGACCTCAGTGTCCACTGGTCCTGAAATTAGTAGAAATAGTCTCAATCAGGTGAAGAACTATACAATTTGAAGAAGCGTCTGTTTCTTCCTATAAATGGTAAACTAATGTATTATTTAGCAGACTGATTAATAGTAGTATCAGATTTTAATGGCATGCTTGGCCCCAATCTTTCAAACATATGTGAATGCAAGTCACAGTTTCACATTTTTGTGAAACCAATTACCCTATAAACATGTAAAAAGCTGTTCACAAGCTTGCAAGATTGAAGATGAAAACTGTTTTAAGGATCACTTATGATTTTGTTTTGTAGCTGTGATGTTTTATTATAAAAGTAGTGAATTATGATGTAAGGATTACAGGAAAACACTGAAACATCTGACTGTATTTTAATTTAGGTTAATTTAATGGAAATCCAAATTATTGTTTGTGTGTGTGATTAAGTTAAAGAGCAGGGAAATAGTATTCCCTTTCCTGAACCTTTGTGGAGATATTAAATAAGATAAAAGTAATAATTCAGTAAGTTTTATATGTTCTAGGTAGATAATCCCCTAAATGCTTACGACTCCATGCATAGCATTTTAACTGAATTTCTATATTTCCTATTTAGGTTCTTTCTCCTTTTCTGTTTTGAAATATCCATGCTAAGGCTTCTTGCAACTGTGGTTATGAATTTTTTATTATGAATTAGGCAAGGTAAATTTTAAAACTTTTAAGAGCAAAAAACTCAAAATGTTTTAAATGTTTAATAAATTAGATGCAAAATGTAACAAAATGTTTCTTAGAGGATTTTTTTACACTGCACATATTCAGGACTAATTATAGTTCCCAATTTTATTCAAAGAATTCTAAGGTTATGACATAGCTGAAGACTGCTTGAGTCCATTATTTTATCTTTTTCTCTAAGAGAAATTGCAAATCTGAAGTAATTTAATTAGATTGTGGTTTAATTTGATTGTTAATTTCTAACTATTACTGGAAAAAGTAAGACATTAAGTAAATAAAAACTTGTGTTTATTGACTTTCACATTATCTATGACACAAATATTAAAAAAACCCACCAAAATTATTATCTGTTCAGGTATAGGATATGGTCCTGTACATTTGTGTCTTCCCAGACACTATAGTTATGACTGAGAAAACCTGAATTGATTGCAATGGAAATCTACCTGACAGTAGGCATTTTCAGTGGCAGACAAAATTATTTAAGAAAAGAGAATATAAAATTAAGAAAGACAGATGGACTCATAAGAGTGAAATACAAATAGTCTGAATCAGGATTGATTTCAACATAATGTGGTGGAGGAATCCCCACTTATTGATCAACTTTAAAGCCCATACACAGCACTTAAAAAGATAAAGTAAGCAAGGTCAGATAATCAAAGCATTTAAATAGTAAAAACAGCAACTGCCACTGTAGACTGGTAAAATAAATCCATAATACAAATTGCTTTAGCAAAAAGTGGATGAGCAGCTGATCTTCCTATTGAACTTTTATACTGTTCAGTGACCACACTGGGGAGAGGATTGGAAGAAATGCCTTGAAGATCAATATTGAGTGAGAGGTAGCAGGGATTCATTCTGAACATGAAAGAATTACAAGTACGAGAGTGGAGATCCTGAGGAAATGTCATCAAGAAAGGACTGTTCTTTTAAAATATCACACATATTATATGAACACAGTATTAGCTGATATCCTGTTATGATCTTTGAGCATTCAAACCTTATTACATCAGAAGTTTACTTATTGAAAAATATAAAAATAGAACAAAAATAACTAATTATTTTAATGAAATTTGTTCTAAGAATTTAGTAACCTCTGTCTTCAAAACAAGGGGAATTTTATTTTTCTTAATTATTATACTGTTCAGTTGAGGCTGCTACTTTCCAGCCATATGTATTTCAAGTTTTTGCTGAATACAAATGATGAACCAAAATATTGTAGTGTTTCTCTTTTTTGATCTTTTTGTTTTTTTCAAAGATCAACGTGCACCTGTAATTACCCTGATTAATGTAAATGCTATTTCTTCAGATCTATTCAAAATAGCATTTTTGCAGACATTTTAAATAATCTTTAGCAACTGCAATGCTGTAATGTAAGTTCTTCAAATTTCAGTTTTTCCTAAACCTGTATAGGCTTTTCATTTTAAAACAGATGTTAAAAATATGCCATAGCTTTCATTTATTCATTAATTTTCCCACCACTATTCAAAGACTGTTTGTGAGAAAGAAACACTAGAGGTGGAAGTACTACAGTACCTCATTGTTTTAAATACTTTGTTTTCGTTCACTGTTTTATTATATCATTGTATGAGAAACACTCCATTTTCATGAATATTTTACCCTTTAAAATGAAGAATCCCTTTTTTTCCCTTTATTTTTGACTGTAATCTTTCTTTACTTTCAGGCTTATTACCCTACCTATAGAAATGGTGCTATTGTTAGAAATTCGTACTTCAAGGTGTGATGGTATTTGCATTTTAAACAAAGAAAAAGGAGTACTAAAACTAAAGTGTTTTAAGGATATAGAAAGTATATTTAAAAAGAAAAAGAAAAGTAGGTTGAGGATTTGCGTTCCCTTTGAAGATCTTTATTGACAAAATATGTTAGAGTAACTGATTCTTAAAATCATGAAGTTTGTTCTCTATGGTAACTGTACAATACACCCTCTTGTAATGCATAATTTTTTAAAATTAATATTGGCTCCCTTTTTGATGTATGAATTGCTGATTACAGCCATTTCAATGGTAAAATTATGAAAAACCATATTCATAGTTGTCAAAAAAAAGGTCAACTTATTTGCATTCATTAGGAACTTGGAGGGCCATACAACATGCTTTTCCTTTGGGATCCTTATGGTTATTGATTTGTATACAGCTGTAGGAAAAATTAGTTGGAATTATATTTCACTTATCACTGGAGGCTGTATATTAATAACAACGGAGTTCTACACAAAAAAATTAGAGCCAGCAAACTAAATAATTGTAATTTTTAAAAATTCAAATTGCTGTACTTAACTTTTAAAAAATAATCTCTTTTGAATAGCTGGAGGAAATCTATTAGTGAACTTTTGTTTATACTTACAGTACTTTTATTAGCACAAAAATACATAGGCACTTATATTAATGTGACAAAAAATATTCAAAATTTCCTATTTAGTAGTGGTCTTTATAGATACTTATAAACCAAGACAATATTTAATCATGTACTTAGTCTTCCTTATATAGTGAATTTTTATTATATGACTGTATAATTACTAACACGACGGTGTAATTTAAATATATTAATAATCCTGTCCTAAAAGATACTATGTTTGTACTCTAGTCATTAAAGACCTTCCAAGACCAAGAGTTATATCAAATCATAAGGAAATGTTATATCCATCCTTGAATGCTAGCTCTTTAGGTATAGAAAAATAATGACTAATTTCTTCAAAAAATATCTACATGGGTAAGATACCAACAATGTGGGGTCAGGTAAAGCACATTGACAAACTGTGACAAACTTTGTCTAAATGGAGAGAACTTCAGATTTACAGATAGCAATGATGCTCAGGTGGTATGCATTTGAAACCTTGTTTGTATTACACTGATAAATACTGTACATGATTAGTGCATATTTCTGTGAACTTTTAACACTTTAAATGGATTAGAATGTCTTATTTTGATCATAACCATATTGTTCATTAAGATAAGATTAGGTCCTTAAAAAATGTTTGGCTTGTTTCCATTACATTCAAAAAAGTTTAAAGTAGAAAATATAGGATACAGTTTTTCATAATGTGCATATATAACACATGTTTGAGATTAATCAAATCATAGTCACCTCTAATTAACAGCAGGGAACAATTCCAACATGGGACAGGGCCAGATGACTAAGAAATGAAGCATATATTTAAAAGATGCAGCAAACTAAGAAAAGAAAAATAGGTTATGACTTGTGTCTTAAAAATACTGCTAAGTTTTTAAACCTGTGGTTCTGTGCATGTGGTTTAAACATTTTATTTTCCTTTGTTTTTTAACTGGGCCAAAATTTTTCAGAACCCTACAGTTTTGTAGGTAAACACAGTTTTCTTTCAAAGTTAATTGTTTCTATTCTTCATAACTAATAGATTAAAAAACCCTGACCCTTGCAATTTCAGATGAGCAACTTTTTTTTTTCAAATTCTAGAAATGTCTGATTTGTATGCCAAAATTCTGTAATTTACTATGGCGCTTGCTTAGCACCACAGGAAAGGCAGTGATCAAGGACATACATTGAAATAAGCTGAATCTTTCCTCCTGGTTTTTGTTTGTTTGGGGTTTTGGTGGTGGGGTTTTTTGGTAGTTTTTTAGGTTTTGGGGTTTTGGGGTTTTTATTTGGTTGTGGGGTTTTTTTGGGTTTTTTGTTCGTTTGTTTTTGTGGATTTTTGTTTTTGTTTTGTTTGTTTGTTTGTTTGTTCAATAGGAAGTTTTATAGTTGATGAAGAAGAAAACTCTAAGAAAAGAAATGTTGTGCAATCAAGACAACTGGAGAGTTAAATATCTTCCTGTCCTTTCCCTCAGACATAATGAAGATACTACCCCTCAACTTTGCTGAATATCCAGTGTGAGATGCTGCTGTCTGATCTGTGGAAGACTGAACTTTGCCAAGAACAACTGTAGCCAATCTTAATTTGCTTTGAACAGTTAAAGGTCTTTACAAAGAAGCATTAGCAGAAGATATGAGAGAACATTGTTCATTTGTGTCCTGTCTCTGACTGGGAGTTTGTGTCAAGGCCATGCTCACTGCAGTGTAGGAAAATAGCTTCTGAGCATACACAGGTTTTTCTGTCTCTCAGTGATTCAATAACTGCTAAACTTGCCTACAAAAAGGAGAAAACTCTACAAGAAGGACTAGAGAGCAATTCCTCTTAGATCAACCTGGAATAATGTTTGTTCAAACTATTCAAAACAAAAGAGAAATTAATCTCTGTTCTCATATATCCCAAATGAGAGCTCTGATAGAAAGCATTTCACATTTATTTTTTGCTTAATGTAAGCCTCCTTATCTTCTTTTACCCCATGTTCCCAAATCCATTTACTTCAGCAGCCTATGTATAAAATGATAGTAGAGACATAGTCTCATATCATGGATGCTGATATTGATGAAACACTCAGACACATTGTGTTGAAAATCAGTGGCTTTATTTATGTTGTCTTTTTTGTGGTGTCAAAATGTGAGCTGTGTTTCCCAGTTTAAGTCATGTAAGCTGGTGTATAGAGACACTATCTGTAGGTTGCAGATTCAGAATTTGCCATTGAACAGACTAGAAGTTTGTTCCAGGATTTTGTTCTAGACTTAACTATTTTGTGCAGTGTCCATGATTTTTAAAAGGAATTACATGAGTAATAATTTTTAGGTTTTGGAAATGCAGAGTAAAAGATATTTTTTCAATCATCTCAGCACTTGAATATTGTCCTTTATACTCTAAAAAGATAAATTTTAAGAAATCAAAAATTTAAGTGTTCATTTGCTAAGTAATAAAAGATATCATACAAGCTGGATGTTTAAAGGAAGAGATATTACCAAATTATGAATTAAAAACCTGTAAATATACTTACACAGGTTGGACAGAAATTATTATACTTGGCAACATTAATTCTGATGTATTGGGATGTATAACTGCTGAATATTTGAATTTGCCACAATAATGTTTTTTTAAAGTACAATCAGCATCAGAGCCTGCTTCCAAGTCAAAGGGATTTCAAGAAGTACCCAACTTACAAGTAAAATTGGATTCACCTCTTTTATATGGATATTTTTCAGAAGGAACGCCTGTGAAAGGGTTCCTTGCTTGGTGTGCTGTACTCTCTGCCTTAATCAGATCAGGGATTTGGCAAGCAGTTTTTCTAACAGGGGAGTAAAAAGGTAGCAAAAAAACCCAGGGCCAGTAAGGGTCATTGGACAACACTGACCTTCTCCAAAACATGGGAACTTTTCAACAAAAAGGATGTAGAACTTAGATAGATGATAGCTTACTCTCTGCATGCACATTCTCATATATTTATTTGTTAATGTCTTCCTTAGAAATATCCATATAGTTTTCATTTACATTTTTCAAGACAATTTGGCCTTCAGCAAAAACTCAGCAAGATAAATTTCAATTCAAACAGATGAAGCTGGGCAAAGCTCAAGGTAACTCAAAAGTGTGTCTAATAATGGAAAATTTTGTGGTAGGTGGAAGAAAGATACACAACTGTAATGGCATCCTGGCAATCAATGAGGTTACAACAACTGGGGGTGTTTTTATAGCATCATCTTGCTGAAACTGGTGAATGTGCAAAGGATTTTTTTGCTCATAGACATCAAATGAAACTGAAAATAAAAAATTCTAAAGAAGGAAATTTAACCTTGATGCAAATTAATACTTGCCTTGCCTATCATTTTCAGAATTGTATATTAGCCCTTTAAGGATAAACATCATCAATATCATGCAAAAATTCAAAATACTTTTTTAAAACTAGGAAATAATCTTGTTCTTTTTCTTGAATTTTATTCATAATTGTAGTCAGAGATTTATAAGGAATGGACTTGAAGTTTTCATTTATTGCTGTCTTCAATATAATTGACAACAGCCAGCACCACCTTCTAGAAACAAGAGAAGGGTTGAGAGAGTGCTTTGATTTTAAGTAAATTGATTTACATTCATTTGGAATTCCCTTTCAGATGGATATTTCAGTTATCAGAATTCATAGTGGCAATACACATTCTAAGTCTGGTAACCCTGAAGATTACATGAGAGCCCTTCTTAAGGCTAAAAGAACTTTAGGCCTGCAAAACAACACTTGAATGTTTTGAACTAGAAACTTTTATCATTGGACATGACAATATTGAGTCCATCCTTTTAATTATAGATTTCTCACCAGACTTGAATGCTCTCTTGTAGATTGTAGTGTTGACTGCTCTTAATACTGACCCACTCAATTCCTATCAAAAATGAATGGAATTTGTCTGAGTGGCTTGGTTAAATTTGTTTTGGTTTGGTGTCTGGGAGGGGGAGGGTGTTTGTTTATTTGTTTTGTTTTGTTTGTTTTGTTTTTAGTCTGCAGCTGTTGTGGCCCTGTCCACTTGGTGGGGTAAGGGGAGGGATGCTTGATTTACTCTGAATGGTGCACAGGGAAAACAACAAAATTCTTGGCAGGTTCAGTGACAAACTTTTACTTTCCAACTTTAGAACATTTAAGGTAAAATAAGGTACTTGGCAAATTTAAAAATGCAGACATTTTGGTTAGAAAAACAACAACAAAAGGCATAAAATTAACTGGAGAAAATGTATAAGAGAAAGGGAAAAAAACTGAAATAAAGTATATGAGTAGAAAGGTATAAAATCACCACTTGTGGATGCAGAAATGAGACCTGTTTGTTGAAATTATGAGGTCTTTTGATCAAAGTGGTTTTACAGTCTTGATCCACCAGGGGTGGAAGAAACCTTCAATTTGGAGTGAGAAAAGTAGTTACATTATTTAATACCTAATGATATTCCTGAATGAAAAAAAAATTACAAATTTTAAGAATGCATGAACAATAGCTGTGGTGAGATCATCTAACTCCTATCTAGCAATTTATATTCAGAGATGTTATATTTTGCTAAGCAAGTGTAATTTAATTCAATTTTTTAAAAGAATACTAGGATTTTGTATAGATGCATCTGTATTTATGTATTTATTGGGGAATAAAGCTGATTTTTATAGATTAGGATTTTGGAGCACAAGATAGGGAAGTATCTTTTCTTAGGTATCAGCAAAGATAAAAAAGAACAATTCTGTTTGAATAAAGGAAGGTGGAAAAGACCAATTTATAACAGCAAATGAGCATGGGAACTCACAGGAGCCACCTATTCTACAGAAACTCTGTATGAACTGAGAGTCCATGGGAAAAAAGTCAGTGCCTTTTTTCATTTTTCTTTCAGTGAGAAAGGGTATAGGCTACTTGGTGTTTATTAAATGAGAAAAAAATGCATACAGTCTGACAATATTTGCATTCTCTTTTACTCTACTGTAATTTTCTTGTCCACTCTGGAGGTTTGGATTAAATTAATTTTCTATTGATAAAGCCATGTAAACTCACGAGAACTAGTTTTCTCTGGCTCCACTTCTCTTGCATATGTATTTATATAGAGAAATGTTTTTTTGTTTGTTTATTTGTTTTTACTTCTGATTTGACACAGTTGTGTAAAAAATAGTGTAGTTTGACTCCTTATACTTTCATCCCTGTAATTAATACACAGGAAAGAACATATTGAGATAAGTGGAACAATATAATAAAATGTTGGTTTAAATGGGATACTTATAGAAAAAGAAATATTTTGCAGGAATGAAAGCTTTTCCATCTAAATTGTACCATGTAATCTGAATTTGTTTTAAGATTAAAAGGCATGCAAATCACAGAAAACCTGGAAGAAGGGATTGGTTGAACACAAACCCTGCCATGTGTAGGAGGAACTTTTAGAAAAGCAGTCTCAGGTGAGAATTCTTCAGCTGGACTAGGGTGCTGATGAAAAAACTGATAAAATACTACAGTATTCAGGTAACAGCCTTGGTACAGTATATGATATTCAAGCTTAATATTTGAAGTAATGCAAATGAACATCCCTAGATTATTGTTCCACTAGAAAAGGAAATATTATTTAAATAACATTATCTGTAAAATTTCAACACATGAGGGTTATTACTGAAATTATTTAGTCAACATAAAGAAACTTACTTATTTTTAAACTCTTTTGGGTAAGATTCATCTTGTCTACCTTTAGATTTCTGCTTTAGGTGGAAATACAGGATGGAGGTCCCTAACATCCTTTTCTGGTCATCGGAGACTTAATCAGTTCAGAGAGAGGAATCAAAAGCTGAGCAAACACCAAGCCAATCAAGTGTTAAAGTGTGTTTTCTGACCAGTGTAAAAAAGTCTCCAGAACAATACTCAACCAGACCTCCACTCAGTGCAATGGAAGAATATGTGTGCTGTCACACTTAATCAAGTAAATGCAGATGTACAAATTGATTATCTGGTGACCTTTTCCCAAAAATTCATTAAAAGCTACAAATTATTTTATATATTTGTTTTTCTGTTATTACTAAGTGTTTCGCAGGCATTAATACAGGTAATTGCTCTGGAAAAATATTATGTAAATACAAGGATATAAAAGGGAGTGATTTATAACACAGAGAAAAAAAAAAAAAATAGATGATCTTTCCTGTGTCTGTGTCTTTTATTGTTTACATTTAGGGTCAGTTTTTCTCTTGTATTTGGTTCTGCTTGCTTCATTGTTAGCAGTGTATTCAGGGTTTTTTTTAAATAGAAAAAGAAATTATGAGAGAATGTGGAAGATGAGAAAATGGGCAAATAGAAAAAATAATGACTAATGCTCTTTTCCACCCTACTGTTACCATATCACATCAATGTAGATTGATTATTTGCTGTATTATTTCACTAAAGAAATGCATTAATTATGGAGCTTGACTGAACCTTGAATAGAAAGAATATAATAATATTTATTTAACTGAATTTTTTTGCCAGCTATGAACCAGATGATTGCAAAATATTTCCACTGAAAATATTTAAACATTCAGAGACAAAAAAGGTTGGGCATTTTAGTTTTTGAATGTTTCATTACGTGCAATTTCAGTGGAAATAGTAGTTGAAGAATTATTACACAAAATTTGGACTAAATTTTTTGCTTGTTTTTATGATGTTTTGCATTTCCGGTGTTTCTGACCTATCAGGGTACTAAAGAAAATTAAAATATAGTAAATTTGTAGTTGTTTACTTGATTAAGTATTTCATAGTAAGGTGATTTGAGAGAAAAGATTTAAAGTAGAGGTAAATATGCAATGAAAATCAAAGCAAGCAAGTGAAATAGTTAATCATGCTAACACCTGGATTATCAATGTATCATCACACTGATTTTTTTATGCACTCTGATTCTTCCCCAATAGATGCTGATTGCCATTGGGAGCAACTGGTGCCATTAGGCTTCCAAATTAGTCAGTTCTCCAGCTAAGTAGCTTGGGAAGGTACACTGAAGGTTTCATCTTTCTAAAGACTCTCTTTATTATCTTTACTTATGTAAAGTGTTCATTAGAAAGAATTTTACATTGAAATATGGTAACTTTTTAGCCTCCTTTAATGCAGTCACGCATCTTTAACTACCAGACATAAAACTGCTTAATTCTGTGGATATTAATGGATTCATATGTCATAAAGCCAGAAGAAACAGTGTAATCAAGTCTCATATGTGACACAATACAGGCCATAGGACTTCAGTGAATTAAGTGGTACGTCATGTCTAAGTAAATGTGACTGAAGTGGAGCATATTAAAATACAGCATACATTCTTTTAATACATTCTTGACTTGAAAAAAGCCACTGTAACAGAGTTCTTGACAATCCTTCATAGGTTCTCTCAATAAATCCAGCTTTTGAAAACATGAGATATGTTGATTCTGTATCACTTTAGCCTCTTACTGAAAATGTCATAAGAAACTTAATATAGAACTAAAGTATATGATCTTTTCATCTTAAACAACAGTACCTGAAATATTTTAAAACCAATACAGCAGTAGGACAAGCTGTGTTTACTGCACAGACATAGTAATTTGTAGTATTTGTATTTATCTAATTGTTATTCTATATGTGTTCTTTATATCTATAGTCAATGCAAATTAGTATGGATTTATGATTTCAGTCCTTCAATAGTTTGAGTGGAATAGATTAGTAAATGCAAGGGTAGAATTATTTGAATCTCACAGTTAGACCCAAAAAAGTATTAACAGAGAATTAGTAGAGTATTATAGTATTAGTTTATACTTTAAAAAAATTTTTTCACAGTTTGTAAGACCATACAGCCTAAAAATGGTCTAGATTTTTTTTCCTAATACCTCTTCAAAAATTCTTATGAATTCTACATAGGAAAGTAAAAATCTATAAGTACTTCTGTGACTGCAAAAGTTTTTATCCTAAACCAGCTACTGTGAATTCCATTGTTACTTTTGATTTCTTAAATGTCTTCTTTTTTGAGGGTGGAGAGATGCAGATGTTTATAGTGCCATTGAACAAATATGAGAAAGACCCTTATTTTTCTATTCAAATTCCTTCAATTAATTATATCCCACTCACTAATTTTTTGTGGATTTTTTTCTCTTAAGATACTGCACATATGCACTATGACATATGAGTGTATACATGCAAATCAATGTCCATAGTTATGTCTGTATGCAAATTGTCACATAAAATTTATACCAACTTGGGACATTTTCACCTCAAAATATGACTTTTCCAAGATTTCTCTAGCCAGAAGAATTACTAACTTCTAGTTTTGTAATTAATTCATACTCGTGTTTTAAATTGATAGAACCAATCAAAATAGAATCAATCATAATTTTAAAAATTAGTTTTATAACTGGTTTAGTTTATCTATGGGGTGGTGTTTTTTAAATGTTTCAAGGTAAGGAATTCTTTGTAAGCATAGCTTAGCATCTCCGATACACTTAATTTTCTCTGAAATTTCTGAGGAGAGCTCAATTTTTTTCCTCCAAGCCTAGTTCTAAACCCCATGTTTTAAAAGTCTTCACAAAGTTAATTTTAAATGTTCAGAAGTCTCGTAACTTAAGATAGCTTAACTTATCTTACACCAGATTTTGCCCATCATGTTTTTGAGAATATTGTTCCATTCCATTTTTCCATTGTTCCATTTCTAAGTCAGAAGTATTAAGACATGAAATGTTTCTAAGCAGATCAAATTACTCAAATGGCTCATTTGTTTGTACATTTGTTTGTTCCTGGCAACAATGATTAACTGGTATAGTGATTATGAAAGCAGCATTTCACAGTTTTAGTATTCCATTTGAGCTTATAAGTAATTTTCTGTCAACAGCATTATCAGTAAACTTCTGTGTATATGTTATTCAAAGAAATCCTATAAGTAACTTCAGATTTTAAACTGCATGGCCTATATCTATCTAAAAAATAAGCAATATGTATCAAATTATTCTTTATATTTTGTTTCCCTTGAACAAAAAGCTGCTGTCAAAGGTGAAAAGATCTTTACTTTTCCAGTGGAATTCCTTTTCATTTCTCTCATTGTTATGGATTCATAAGTAAGCAATTTCACATTTTATTACAAAATAAGTAGAGGCAGGTGTCTTGAAGACAGGGAGAATAGCATACTCAATTTCCTTGTGGCATATATTGAAGTTTTAGGAACATATTTGCCTGGCCTTCTGCTGGATTTAGCAAACTTCAGCTGACGGGTAAGTAAGCATTGTATAAATATTTTCTTTGTTATACCAAAGTTTAACTTCTCTTCATTCAGACTTCATGATTTCTTCATTTCTGCATATAGTAGAGTGTTGTTAGCAACCAATATAGGAAAAACCAAACTGTAAATAAGAAAAGACAAACAAAGCACAAAAAATAGTCAGACATTGAGTCACATATTGTTTTAATACAGAATAAGGAATACCTAATAAAAAAGTTTCATTGGCTTCCTTTTTGGTATTTAGTGTTACTGTTACTCTAACAATAGATATTAGATAGTAATCTTTTTATTGCTGTAAGGCCGTAAGTTTTAAGCATCTTCTAACTTAATATTTCTTTGAACTCTAGCTTTACCTTTTGAAAGGATAATATACCTTAGTTACACCACTAAGCTGGCTGTAGGCTAAAATTAATTCTAGTCGAGGTGATATCACTACCTGTACAAAGTGGAATTAAGGGTATATGATCCACTTTTGCTTCATTGCATGCTTACTATTGTTGGACAATTTATGTTTATAAAAACGCTTCTGAGTGAGCACCAAAAAAAAGAGTCTGAGAGTCATGTCTATGAAAACTCTTCCTCTCATTTCTTCTTATTATTCTTTAACAAGGCCTATTGCTTGTGAGTCACGTGAGACCAGTCTCCAAAATGCATGCCAATGAATAATTTACTCCTGATTTGATATAATCTCAGGAGTCATTCAGGAAACCCACAGGATGTATACTGCTTAGTAGCAACATGAATGAGGGGGTCTGAGTATATGTGGATACATGCTGCTGCTCTACAATTTCTGCATACATAAATTTTAATTTCTATTTCTAAAACACTTTAGAAATTATTTTTAATTAATTTATTTTCCCCTTCTTTCCTCAATAATTGTTCTATTTTCCAAGTTAATTTTAGGAAATCTGTAGACAGCCATGTGCAAATGCCTTGCTTCAAAATGGAAATTTCTGGATTTATAGCCATTATATACTTACAGAGACCTGACATTCTATGTACTGTATCTGCTCTAAAACAATATGTGCTTATGTAAATTGGAATGTAGAATAGTTGATCCCTTTATGTTGTATCACTTCATTACTTTTATCTTCTAGGTCAAATATAATTGAAAAAATATCTGTCTTGCTAAATTGACTTTACAACACAAAAGGTAACTATACAGTGAAGTAATGTTAATTTGGAGAAAATATTAGAGGAATTCTAGCCTTTTAATATATGAGAAGTTACATTACTGCTAGAGAAACTAGTTTGAAATAAATAACACTTTACGTCTTAGAACCTGATAAGGAAACCATGTAGGCTCATACCTCTTACCTCTTTCTATGCTGTCAAGGTGTGTACCCAATTTTGTTTACACTTTTATATTTAGAAAACATCATACTCCAGTAAGGTTACAGCTGCTGGAACAGTTCCACAACCACTGTGAAAATTAAGGAATTGAGGTATACACTTTGTATTTCATTTTCATTGTCCATAATGAATTAACCTATGGCAGCCAGGTAATACTTTATAGAAGGGAAAAAGCCCTAAATTTTTATATTGTAGTATGTCTGATTTTTAATTTCTTTTCTTTGAATATTTTTGCCAATAAAATATCCAATAAATTTGACAAAGTCCTTATATTTTTGGGGAATATTAGGTCATGTTTGCAGATGGGGAAGATCAGAGGATGAGAATGTTCTACATTGAGAAAAAATATGATTTCATGCTATGTGTGCTGATGCAGAAATGCCCAAACTTGTCTAGTTCCATGCATTCAGCAATATTTAAGAAAAGATCTTTAAAAAGAGAAATCAAAGTAATCAGGCATATATATACATATAATATTTATGTACTTTTCCTGCAAAAGAAAATATGTATTAGTATTCACATTTGACATCCAAGGTATGTTGAAATTACTAAAATATTCAATTAGCAGTAGAGAAGGAAATGTCATATAGTGATACTCAAGCACCTTTAGATAGTCATAAGAAACTGTAAAATTATGATATTTTGCAGGAGGTCAAAAATTACAGACTATTACCTTATGTCTATTTTAGTGTAAAGAATCTGTTTAGTCACCAAATAATGAGGAAATGGACCTCCTGCAAAAAAGGTCAGGTAAGATCCATTGAGATTTGATGCATGCAATGCTTTGCTCTTTTCTTCAAGGAAACATTGTTTAAGGACTGAGTTTTATGAATAATTATTAAAAAGGCTGCAAGGGGCCATTTTATATATATGTGCATAAATATATATTATATAGTATGAAGAATCTTGAATTCCTTTGGAAAACAATATTTTGGATTTGGGAAGGCAACTGTATGTTCATAGAGTCAAGAATCACACAATGGTTTGGGTTAGAAAAGACCTTAAAGATCACTTACTTCCAACCCCCTGCCATGGACAGGGGCACCTTCCACTAGAGAGGTTGCTTCAAGCCCCACCCAACCTGGCCCTGAACCCTTTTAGGGTTGGGGCAATCACAACTTCTCTGGGCAACCTGTTCCAGTGCTTCACCACCTGTACAGTAAGGAATTTTCCCTTAATGCATAATCTAAACCTACTCTATTTCAGTTTGAAGCCTTTCCCCCATATACTGTCACTACATGTCCTTCTCCATTTTTTTCGTGGGATCCCATTAGGTACTGGAAGGCCAAAATTAGGTTACCCTGAAGACTTTTCCAGGCTGAACAAACTCCAGACCCTCAGGCTTTCCTCATAGGAGAGGTGCTTCCATTTCTCTTATCATCCTGGTGGTCCTCCTCTGGACTGGCTCCAACAGGTCAATGTTCTTCCTGTGCTATATCTGCAATATGTTAACAAGGTATTTTTTTTTAATCCTCTAGCACTGTATAATCATTTAACATAAAGGGTTGTACATAGTTACAAATAAAAGTATTTTTAATATCACTGCTGACTTGGTATTTTATATATATTGAAATTAGGAAAAAGCAGGGAATATACAACGTGTCATTGCTATTGGCACTATATATATATATATATATACAGAGAGAGAGAGAAAAAGAAAAAGAGAGAGAGAGGAGTAGAAGGTGATTACCTGTTCAGTAAAATAAAAGGTTTAAATGTTTTTGATACAAAATCCATTCTCGTTGAATGCCCAGCAATTATATAGTCTTTTCCTCTAAATAATTTCTATGCTTTCTTCTCAGTTATCCATGATCCTTTCTCATTTTCCTTTTTTAAAACTATTTGTGAGGTTTTCTATTGTTTGATTATTTAGTTTCAGATTTCCAGTGTTTCTAACTTTCCCAGTTCCAAATGCCTCACATCCTTCTGGCTGGAGTGTCAGGGTGAAAATTCTCCCAGGCATGTGCACAACAAGGGCACAGTATCATGAAGTGCTGCTAAGAATTTGGACTATTGTCCCCATTCTGAATATGCTATGTATATATTAACTATCCTTGTAGTCATCCACACTAAATGAAAGCATGAAAGCAGGGATAAAAATGGAGCTTTTTATTTTTGAGCCATTCACAATTTTGTCTACCAAATTTTACAGGCAAAAATCATGTTTTGAAATGAATTCAAAATTTTATGGTAAGTCTGAAAGCCACAAGATATTTTCTGTTACTCAGATTGCTGTTTTCTGGAACAATCAGTCAAAGGAAAGTCTTTTTCAGGGCTCCTGAATCAGTAGGGACAGAAGCAATTACATGTTTCTTGAGAGGTTCATAAAGATATCTATACTACAATATCATGTTCTACACTATACTAATAGTTTAGCTACAGATTTGCAGCAAACATTTGTCCTTTCTTCCACACTCTTAATCAATTTAATTTCTCTGTTCAATTTTCTGTGTTGCACTTCCCTTCATGCAGTCTTTCTCTCCAAAACTTTCATTAGATTTTTCCTAGTCTTCCTTACTTCAGCAGGTCTACCATGGATTTGCAGTGCTTGGTGTACTTAATAACTTATTTGGAGATAAGGCAGTGGTAAAGTGTAGTACAGAAAGACCCGAGTTACATTTTTACTGAATTAATTGCTCCATTTCTAACTGCAGCCTGTACAGAATATTTTCAGTTCAGTAGTAACTGTAAATCATAACTCACACTCTCTGAAAAAGGAAAAAAAGCCGTGGGGAAAGTTCTAGAATTTTATTTTGTATTTCAACTACTATTTTGTGACTGGAACCTAAACAATTGGTTTCAAAGCTTAGCAAAGTATCCCCCAGTGGTACACTGGAGACATTCTTTTATCTGTTGTGTTAATGAACCTAAAAATTAATGTTATGAATTCCCTGGTTCTGTTTCAAGAAGTTTGGTTTTTAGGCTGATGGCTCACATCTGTGCAAAAAATATAGTTTCACCACCTCCAACATCTTTGTGAGTGAAGGAAGAGATCTCTTCTTGTCAGTTGTAACCAAAGATGCCAGAATTTCTGCACAATAACACAACATTTGTTCTTTTCTTCTCAAGCTCTGCTTCATGCTGTGCACATATACATTTTATCTCCTCAGCACTAGAAGGCTCAGACACCAAATTCTGTGTGGCAATGAATAAACTGACTGTATACTCCAGTCCCGTGACAGAAGTAAGGACACTGAGGACTGTAGGACACAAAAATTTCCAGAGGCTTTCCAAGTCTCACTATAGCTAAGTTTCTATGCAGCTTTTAGACTCTGTACTTAAAGGGAGTGAAAATCATTTTGCTACTGATGTTGACTTTTCCATATTAGAAGAAAGTACTAGGTATGTTTGACATAATTCTAATAATAGAGAAACTTATTTCTTCTTTCTGTTATTGGAAATTGTGTTTCCATTCTTTCATTCGTGTGACAGCTGTAGAGCATATTTTATTTTATCTTTAATTACTTTCAAGGGAAAGAAGTGAGCTATTTGCTCTGTTTCAGGTTTTGATATTTGAGTGTTAGAGGAAACGAAGAACCACGAGTAGAATAATTTACTTTACTCCTATTTACAAAATCTTATCTTCTTTTTTCAAAATTTATTACTTTTTTCTGTGATTAAGTGTTCATTATTAAAAAAAGATGTTTTAAATTACTATACCTAATTACAGAAACATTCAGCAAATATGCCTAAGCATCAAATAACTTTCCAATGACATTCTGATATTCTTTTGTTTTTGAAGTGTTTGTGTTCAGTCTGGATGTTCTACTTATTGTCTTGAAATATATTTATTGTTGTAAGTAGTCTAAACTGAGATAAAATCCTGTCGATTTAGATTTTGAATGATAACTGGTTTGTTAAAATATACTCTTGTTAACTTGACTTGGCTTGACTAATTTATTTTTTTTTTCCCTTAAAATAATCATAGAAACTCAGCTGCACTATCACCGGATTTGGGAGAGAGTCCATTTTGCCAGAGGGGAAAGTATAAACCCATTCTGTAATATAATCTTAATGAAGACTCTTTCAATAATTTCTCTGTATGCTCAAAATTTTTTTTGATGTTGTTGTTTTTTCTTGTTGATTTTAAGGTTCTAGCTCTCCACTAAGCTGTGGGGCTTGGCAATAAGGGACAGAATTTCCACCCTTTTCATGCATAGAAGAAGGATGTACTTGATAGGACATAATTAATCCCTGATTTGTTTGGAAAGTGTAATTCTTGTCCTGTCTTACCTGCTTTGGCATTAAAGTGTGCACAAGTATCTATTCTGTTGTTGCAAGTCTGAGGTTTTGCAGGTGTAAATCCATCTGATTCTAGAAGTGGTTTTAAAGTTTTATGCTCTACTATATAGTGATAATTCTTAGGTAGTTGTCACAATGTCAATTGCTCTAGCTGTTCTGAAGTCTTTCCAGAGTCACAGACAAGTACATTAAATTTAAGTGATATGGAAATATTTTTCACCAACTACATAACTCACTATTTCAGATAGTGTAAAGCAAAAAAAAGCCTCAAAATTCATAGTGAAGTTTTAGTGAAAATTCATCTGTGCATCCTTTTGTGTGAATGTGCAATGTCCACCTGTTTTTCAACACGCCCAGCAAGACCATGATATTATTGAACTGATGTGTTCTCCATATCTAAACCATTTATATTAATAGTATAATTTTAATATAATACTTAGAAGTGTGTATATATGTATATATGTGTATACAATGTATATATTATATATTATAAATATATAATATATATATATTTCCATAGTTCTAGTTCTATTGTTTCTATCTTCTAGTTATATAGAAGTTGAGGTCATTAATATAGTAAGACCTGATTAGGTTGTCCCAATTCCCTGACCAAATATATGCTTTCCTTCTTTTGTGATCTTTTGTTCTTTTCTGGTTTCCATAACCTGTTTACTTAAAAAATTCCCAGTAGAGCTGTCAACTTTTTCTTGGAGTATTACTATCTTCAGGTTCACTCTTGATTAACCCACCACAGACTTTAATGGGCAGACAGGGAGACTGCACAAATGTAAGTACACAAACACACACTGGAAATAGAAATCTAATGGAAGTTTCCTGTGATGTTTAGCTTTAAAACAGGGGTAGGAGATTAACAAAGCAAACAAATCAGAAAATATTCAAAAGTCCAGACCACATACTCTTTAACCATCAGAGCACATATATATCTTAAAATATGTATGCACTTCTATGTGCATTTACTATACTACCAAAAACGTTTTTCTACCATTTTTTTTCTTTTGTGTTAATAGAATGGAAATTTGGAGGAGAGGTGAAACCTGTATGACATATCTGTCAAAATATTCATTACAAACAAAACTCTTCACACTTTTTAACAGTAGATGTTATTTTATGCACATGTTTTGATGTCAGCATAATTATCTCTTTGTCATTTCTAGTTTATAAGTACTCTTTTTGCCTAATTTGACAGAATTCATTCTTCTTCTCTAACTTTCTAAAAGTCTATTCCTTCAGAAAAGCTAGCATTCTGTTGTCAAGTAGATTTTTACAGTAGTAGATAAATCATCACTGACCTTTTCTATATTGTCTGCAATGTCCCTTCTTTGACATGATTAACACTATGCAATTTATTGATCATATTTTATTTTATTTCATTGTAGCTTTTAAGTGCTGCATAATAATTAAAGTGAATCTTATGTTGTAAAAATAATTTTTCTCTCACAGTAATTTATTCCTGATGTATACTTTTCTCTCTTTTTCCCCCTCACTCTAATTTCTTTATTATATTTTGGAATTAGGAAGTCATTAAGGAGGATGGCAAGAGACATAAATATGAAAATCATAGAATCATAGAATCATGACACAATTTGGGTTTGAAGACATCTTTACAGGTCATCTAGTTCAAACTTCCATTGCAATGAGCAGAGACATCTTAAACTACAAGAGTTTGCTAAGATTCCTGTCCAATCTGACCAGCAATGTTTCCAGGGATGGGGTTTACACCACCTCTCAGGGCAACCTGCTCCAGGATCATGCCACCCTCATTGTAAAATACTCTTTCATTGTTTCAAATCTAAGTTGACGTTTAAAACCATTACCTCTTGTCCTGTTGCAACAGACCCTGAGAAAATTTTGTCCACATCTCTCTCATAAAGTTCTTGTAAGTACTCCAAAGATACAATGTGGTTTCCCCAGAGCCTTCTCTTTTGCAGGCTGGACAACCCCAACTCTCTCAGACTTTCCTCATAGAAGAGATATTTCATCCCTCCAATCACCTTCATGAGAATGAAGGGAAAGAATCACCTCCATAGAGTACTGGCCACCTCTTCTCCCAGTGCAGCCCAGGATGTGGTTGACTTTCTGGACTGCAAGTGCACATTGCCAGCTCAAATCCACCCTTTTGTGCACCAGGACCCACAAGTCCTTCTTAGCAGGATTGTTCTCAATTCTCCAGTCTGTAAAGTTCTTAAATTTGATCTGCATAAGATCTATTAGATGTCCTCTGTGTATGAGTTATTGCCTAAGCGAAAAGCTAGCATAGAAAATTGTAATAATATTTTGACATAATATTTTTATTTTGGGACATTATACCTTAAAGTTGTACTATGCTGAAAAAGTAAAAATTGAATAAGGATAAAAAAAAGTAGAAATGGACACATGTAAAATTGGGTATTAAAAAGCAAATGCAGAGAAACAATTTTTGAGCTCAGGGAAATACAGTTTTGGGCTTTATTTGACAAAATGGCTCAGCATATCTTAAAGCAGTATGAGAGGAGTTCTGAAATGGCACCTGTCTGTTTATCCATTTGTAATATTGACAGAACATAGATTTGTAGTGTGCAGAGTTGACAATTTCCAACCGGATGTTGAAGCACTGATCTACATGACAGGAATTGTGATCATTAGTTGCCATGCTTGAAAAGGATGTGGACAGATTCAATGTGGTTAGGTGCAATCAGTCCTGAAATTAATGCATAAATGGAAGAGACACTTTTTCATTATTGCCTACTTTGAGGGAAACAGTGGGTGCACTACTGTCAGAGTTCAGACTGATAGATATTGATACAAATCATTTTTATATGATCTGCCTATTTATTAGAATTGCTTTTCTGCTCTCTATATGGAAGTCCATGATGCACTACATTCTGAACTTCCTAATGTTCAGATTGCTGTTCTCATTGCAAGAAATAATGAAATGGATTCATTACTTTATTTTTAAAATATTCTGATTTATTTTAGGATATACCTTCTTCAGGGATTTCATATATCCTTTCGTTGTCTAGTTCATTTATTTTATTGCAGAAGGGAACACGTTATACATATTTTGAGGACAAAAAAATTCAACAAATATTTTTAGATTATGCGAGCACACAAAGAGAGACAAGGACCCGAGAAGACACAAATTCATACTAATATTTTCAGCATTAGTAAAACTCAATATTTTTAATGTAATGAACAGAGAGAAACTAAGATGACAAGCAAGTGCTTTTTTAGTTGCATCTATACAAAAGAAGGTTTTTTTTTGGTTTAGTTTTCAATATTCTTTTGAAATTTTATTTTGCAAAACATGGTTCTCTCACCTTGAATCTAGAAATAGAAACACAATCAAATAATAATGCATTAGTACCTCAAGTTTTGCATATGTGGGGGATTCTACTTTAAGTATTTATCTTTTGAATTCAGAAGATGAAATGTGAAAGCTGAAAAAGAAAAAAAACTACTGTGAGTTCTCTGGACACAATATTAAAAGGAAATTAACACTCCTACAGTGATATAAACAATCTGATTAAATATTATTTATTAGTCTAGGCCTGTAGCACTACTCCTGGCATTTAGGCCAGTATCCCTCTACAGAAATGTACTTATGGAGGAAAAGAAGAAAATTTATCCTTCACTGCTAATTTTAAAAAGATATCAAACTATTTTGAAGGTGAGTATATGATCAGAACACTGAAATTAGGAGCAGGAGGGCAAAATGCTGGGAGGATATACAGACACAAATGTATCATTAATGTAAGCCTGAGAACAACTGACCTTTTTGGTATTTTCAAATGGGTTTGGGTGCTTGAACTTTATCTCTAGATTATTTTTAGAGAGAATTGTACACGCATTTCTTCCCAATTCCTCCTACGCCATATTTCAAATGTAGAATATTTGGGTTATTACTCTTTATGTCTCTTGCTACTTTAATACTGCTTCTATTTTTCATCATAGATCTGTAGAGACTTCACTTTTTAGCTTTTTTATTTGCTTAGAGTCTAGTCTGTGACAGGTAACATGTTTTTCTCTGTACAACTTCATCAAATAAATACCTGCTTGAAAATGTTTCCTGAAAATAAAAATTGCAAATGAAGCCAGGAAGTCAGCTTCGTCCTGGGCCCAACTTAAATGCCTCTAACACATACAGGGGGGAAAAGAGGAGTTACAAAAACATGTTCACCTGCAGGGCTATGCTCTTATTGTCATGGAGATGTGGTGGAATGGCTGCTGTGGAATGGAAGGATACAGGCTCTTAGGAAGGACAGACAGGAGACAAACAGGAGCTGCTGCCCTCCATGTCAGTGACCAGCTGGAGTGCATGGAGCTCCACCCAGGGATGGATGAGCAGCAGCCTGAGAGCTTGTGTCAGGATTAAACGGAGAGCAGGGACGGGGGGCATCGTAGTGGGTGTCTGGGGCAGGCCACCCAACAGGAAACTGAGCTGAAGAGGCCCTTTACAGACAAAGAGGTGCAGCCTCATGTTCACAAACCCCTGTGGGGGACTTCAGCTGCCCCAAACACATCCATTTTTCTGTGTTGGAGGGAAAACAGAAAGGCATAAGCAAGTTCCTGGAATGTGCTGATGGCAATGTCCCTCTCCAAGTACCGCAAGGAGATGTTGCACTGAACCTCTTTCTGACCAACCAGGAGGAGCTGTTGAGGTGGGGAATGTAATGTTCAAGGGCAGCCTTGGCTGCTGTGACGATGAAATGGTGGACTTTGGGATCCTTAGTGAAGTGGGAAGAGCACACAGCAAGCTCACTACCCTGGACATCTAGGAAAAATACTTTGGCTTTTTCAGGGGTCTGCTTGGTAGAATGCTGTGTGATAAAGTGTTGGAGAGAAGAGGGGCTCAAGAAAGCTTCTTAATGTTGGAGGATCATCTTAGGCAAAAATGCCAGGAGGCCTGTGAGGATAGCCAAGGAAATCCTGAACAACCCCAAACATAAAAAGAAGCCTAGAGAGTGTGGAAACAGGAATTTCCACAACAAAGTAGCTGGGAGGAATACAGAGACATTACCCAAGCAGCCAGAGATCAGATTAAGAAAGCTAAAGCCCTGATAAAATTAAACCTGGCCAGGGGCACTAAGGGCAAAAAGAAAAGCTTCTGTATAAGAATAAGTGATGAGAGGAAGGCTAGAGAAAGTGTGAACCTTCTCCAGAAGGATACAGGAGAGCTGGTTAGCCAAGATATGGAGAATGTTGAGAGTACTCAATGACTTTCTTGTCTTGGTCTTCACCAGTTAGTGTTCCAACAACATCACCTGAGCCACTAAAAACAAAACAAAACAAAACAAAACAAAACAAAACAAAACAAAACAAAACAAAACAAAACAAACAAACAAACAAAAAAACAACAGGGAAAAAAACTGCCAGCAATAAGAGACCATGTTTGAGACCATTTAAGGAATATAAATGTGCAGAAGTCCATGAGACCTGGTGAGAGGCATCTGCAGGTCCAGAGGGAAAAGGCAGAGGAACAGTTAAGTTTTATTGTTTGTAGCAGGCTTTAAATTATTTTTTTTTTCCTTTTATGATCTGTTGATTTCCTAGGGCATTATGACTCTCGGGAATTCATGAGGTCTGTATCTCCAGTACAGCTTGAAGCAAGCAACCAGAACTCATACACCGATGTACTGTGGTAAAGCAGTGAATAGCAATGCCAACTCAGATTCCCACTGCCAGTACAGGTTTGGTGATGCAGTGCTGGGCCTGGGCTAGTGAGATTTGTCTCTCAGCCACTGCAGTTGGATAAAGTATGGTACAAATATAGTTTTACAGCTTCTAAATCCAAGACTGACTTACTTAACACTTGTTTGATTATCTCTAATAATGTTCTACATTGTTTATGGACTTAAAGTTTATGCTAAAGGGAACTTTTTGAACAGTTAATGCTGGGCTGTGTTGCACCAACCAGCCTTTTTGTTGTATGGGTAACAGTCATGAGATATGTACTGTTCATTATTTCACATCTGATAGACTGATAGACTCCTATTTCATATATAAATAGAAAAACTCAACAGCTGCTGTTAGTGTTGTGCTGTTGTTCTCTACCATGCAATACACTGGTCAGCCTTAGAAGTAAAGAAAAAGAAATATGATGACAAAAAAATGTAGAACCTCTACTTCAGTCATATATACTCACCCTCCTATTACTGGACTGGGAATAAAAGTTGTTTAATTGCGTGAGTGGGAACACCAGTCAAATTTAGGGAATAAGATATTAGAATGACAAGGGCAATTTAAGAATATTTTCTTTCTATAGAATATTTCTTTATTTTATGATTTGTGCCAGGAAAGCTTCCATTTGTATGATACAGTATTACCATACAAAGAAAAACCAAAGAGCTATATTCTAGGCTGAGAATGAGTTAGAACAATACAAATAAAATAAAAAAGAAAGAAAATAATGATACTGATATAGGGAACATAAGATTTTTGGTACTCTCTTCAAAAGAAATATTGGTTTGGTCTTTGAATGTTTTCCAAAGCTAAAATAACAAAAAAAATTATAACATCAAATTTCATAAAGAGTAAGGCTAATGTTCTTTTCTAGCCTAAGTGACAATGAGATCTACTCCAAATGATATTATTTTGTATCATCAAGATCAGGACTGAGCAACTTCCTGAAAATGTTTTTGGTGTGATTTAAAAGAAATTGTTCATGAGCACCTTTCTTTAGAGGAGAACATGGATGATAACACTGAACTTTTTAATATTTTCCAACAGCACAGACATCCAGACTTCAAGATCTTGTGGACCTTTTTAGGTGTGTATTACTTCTCTCAGCTGAGGTCCTTCCCTCTATGTAAGCCTCATCCAGGTTTGAAGAAGGAAGCATTCTACTGAACCAGCAAAACATAGAATTAAATAAAGAATGATGAACATCTAGGAGGTTCCAAAAATCATGGGGTTGCATGGGGAAATTACATCTGCAATTCATCTGAAAATAATAACTTTTAATGTCTTTTCTTCTCCTCCACATCTGTCACAGCTTTATCTTTATGACTACTTCCTGCAGAAGCTGGAAAGAGACTTTTCACAAGGGCATGTGCTGATAGGGCAAGGAGCAAGGGCTTTAAACTGAAAGAGATTAGGCTTAGATTGGACATCAGGAAGAAATTGTTTTCTGTGAGGGTGAGAAGATCCTGGAACAAGTTGCTCTGAGGAGTTTTGGATGCCCTATTCCTGGAAATGTTCAAGGTCAGGTTGGAAGGGGCTTTGAGAAACCTGGTGTATTAAAAGGTGTTCTAGACCATGGGGGTTGGAAGTAGATGGTCTTTAAGGTCTTTTCCAACCCAAATGTTTGTATGTTTCTGTGAGTTTCCTTTGCAAATTCCTTTTTCTTTCTGTAAAATTTTTATAAGATTTCTCTCACTGCCCTTCCACACACCTGTGCCCTTTTATTTAGTCTCCTTCAACAGACATTTATTCCAGGATATCCCTTTCTGGAAAATGTCTTAGAATCATAAATCATTTAGGTTTAATGAGACCTCTGGAAGTCACATAGTCCAAGTTACTGCTCAAAGAGTTTCAATGAGAGTAGATTGCTAAAGACTGTATCCAGAAAAACTTTAAATAAAGCTTCCCAAGGGAATCTCCAAGGAATAGGGTCAATCTCTTCCTGTAACTGAAAAAATTTCATGATAAAGAAAAAAAGTCCTTAAATGTATTCCAACTTTCCCATGATATAAGTTCATGTATCACTAGGCATCTCCATACTCTCCAACTATGAAAGAAGTATACTGAAAAAGGTAAAAAAAGACAATAGTATTATTGTTGAGACAGCAGTCATTAACGATTCAGGGATTAAATAAGACAAATACTTGTGGGTCCCTTCCAGCTCAGGATATTCTATGATTTTATAACTTATCTGAAAAAATATAAAGGATTAAATAACTCCTCAAAGAACATGATGATGAAGATGATGATGATGATGAATCTCTTGCTATCAGCAATGAAGATTGACCTTTTCCCATCTGGCAGATGACTGCCTGGTCACAGGAATTTTTTGGTTATATCTTTGGGCTTTGTGAGCAAGTAAATACTTGGTATAAAATGTATTAGTTCCAGTCACTTGTTCTTTGAGCATTAGCCAATAAACCATGGCACTCTTCTTTAAGTTGTGTTTATCTTACTTTATGTCACTGTCTGATGAAGGATATCCAAGGGGAAGAGACACAGAGAGACAATTACGGAACCACTATTACAAGAAGATTGTTGCAGGCATCATGGAGGTTCAGTCTGAATATCCTGATGTTCTTTAATAAATATAGCAAATGAGAATATATGCTGCATGACTGCCTGTTCCTAAACTGAGTCTCCCTAAACAAGAAGTTTTCATCTACCTCTCAGTTTGGTTTTCTTTCCACTAGCCACAGGGTATGAGATTTGGGAATACCAGGTGATGCCTTGTCTGCTATGTCTAAAGGACAGAATACAGCTCTTACCTCCACAGCAACTGAGAAGGAAGATAAAAGTTATCTGTACACCTCTTGCAGCACTAAGTGTTTTCAGTTTACCTAAATGAAAAATATCCAAACAAGCAAAAAATGGAAAAAGGTGCCATTCACTCTCTTTAGTCTTCAACGTTGATCCATTTTCAGTCATCCTTGGTTTTCTGTTACAAATAGGAGCAATTTTGTGATCTTCCTTGTTCCTCTTCTCTTTGGACACAAGAGCAAGGAGAGATTAGTCTTCTCATCTCTAACACATTGTTTTCTTTATAACCTAACTGATTACCTTAACTGTTCTCCTTCTGGTACACTTCCTTTTGCACTTAGCACTTGGAAGAGCATAGAACTGATTTTAAGGCCTGTAAGGGTTTCCTTAGCATGCTCAAAATATTTTTTGAGCTACATTACTCATATAAATTATTGTAACTTTGATTTATGTAATTTGTGTGCCTGAAATGGATGATTTGTTTCATTGGCATTACTATAAGAAAAAAACCCCAAACAATGTTAAAATTAAGCATTAATAATTCATACATTTTTTAGACATTTGTTTCAGTTAAATAAAATAGAAATGTAGCCACATAAAAATCCATACCTTTTAAAGCTGATTAGATCAATAAAGTATGATCTCATGAAGGATTTTTTATTATACTTCCTTTCTATGGTAACTGACTTCAGAAAAGCAGTTTCTGTACATATTTTTGTTTTGGAATACTGCAAAACTGTTAAGTGGATTTATTCAAGATCATTCAAAACATTCTGTTACCTCAAAATAACTGGTTTTTTGTAATGATTTATTATTACAAATATTATAAAAATAATAAGAAATAAAAATAAGCCTAAACATTGTCTCCAGATGGTTTAACATGGATAAGACACCACCATCAGCTTTGACTGTGGAATGAAATGTTCCCATTTCTTCTTCAAAATCTGATAATTTCATTGAAAATACTTCTAGAATTTACAGCTGCAGAGGTAAATTTGAAGAAATGTGTGGCATAATATCCATCTCAGTCTAAAAAGACCTTCAAAAAGCATTTGTGAGGAAAGCAATACTTAAAGAAAATGGTTTTTTACGTGTTAAGGTTTTACCGATGATGAAACAACTGTTGTTTATTGGTGGGTGGCAGAAAAACAAGGCAAAGACAAGAAGTACATCTGAAAACATACAAAAAATAGGGAACTTTAAAAAAACACATGTACTTACAGTCTGAACACCACCATCTATTGCCAGTGGCATTACACGGAGAAGAATTTCATCTTTAGGCACAACTACGAAAATCTTGAAAATAAAGCTAACAAGACACACTTACATATGTTATGTGAGTATAACTCATATCAGTGCCTCTAAATAACCTATATTCAACTAGAATGAAAGACTAAATTATCATTTTTTGTTAGATTTAACTTCATTGTGAAGTTTGCACAATCTGGAGCGAGACTCACTATAAAGAAGGAGCTAGTGTTTCGTTAAATTCAACATATTCACCTTCTCTTCTGATTAAAGCAAAATACAATCAGGCAATATAAATAAGTAATATCATATTACAGAATTTTATAGATCACTGCAACTGAAAAGTAGAAACTCTGTTTACCTTGCAACAATACAATATGTATTCCTGTTCTGATACTAAAAAATGCCTAAAAATTCAATAAAACTAAGTTCCATATACTTCCAACTGTATCAATAGTGAGAAAAGGCAAGAATGAACTGCAAGAGCTACATCCTGGCTTAAAAATAAATGTCATCTGACTTTGAATTAAAAGTGTCCTAGAATTGTAACCACTATAGAATTGAAGTCGCACCCCATTTTCACATAGTTAATAAAAGCTGCTCAAAAATTGAAGTTGAGGATACAAAAAGAAAAAAAAAGAGGTTTTGATGCAGCTTTAGTTGGAAGGCAGATTTATTTATTAATAGTGTCTCTTATAGCTTCCCTCTCATGAGGTGTGGAGGGTGCAATTTCAGTGACTCTGGTGTAATTCTTCTATAACTCTTCCACAGATGCTTTAATGTCAATCAATCCCGTCTCTCTGTAGTGGCTGACTGACTCCCTAGCACTGCAGTTCTATTCATTCGATTCATATTGAATTCTGTGGATGTATTAAAGGGACAGTTGGCTAGCATGGGGAGGACAGGGTTGATTGACTAGGCTTCTGTGCAAGAATTACTGTAGAATTACAGCACAGATGCAGAAATTGCAGCCTGCTGCTCCATAGAGGAGTTTGAATGGAAGTGGTGCTGGAAGGGAAGAATTGTACCTATCAGAGACATTGCTAATAGTAGAAAAGTCTCCCTAAAATTAAACTTCATTAAAAACAATTTGGGAAAAAATTCATTTTGTTGTATAGTGGTTTTGAAAAAAAATATGAAATCATTAAAATATACTGGGGTTTTTTTTTAAACTACTGTTGAAAAAACTGTTTTTCTAAGGATTCCAGTAATGTTATGCTGTTCTGACAGTACTACAGTTCCATAGCTTTGATCATCTAAATATCAGGGATACATTAAAATCTAAATAGCAGGTTTTGTGCAGAGAAACAGTTAAAGTGTATTCATTAAAAATACCGTTTGGCATTTCCTTCCTGATTCTTCATTCCAATGACAATTTAAAAACACATATAGTTTACTTAAGCTGGTATTTCTTATTTTAAGTACAGAATAAGTAGATATTTTTGGGGAATTTCAGATGCATTATTAACATCCACACACCAAAATCACATACTTTAGAACCAGGCAAGTCTTAATTTGGTCCTTTGAAAGTGATTTAACAGAATTTTAATGCTTTTGAGTTAATAAATATGTGCTAACTTAGTCATATTTTATGATAGTAAGATCATTACTGCATCAGGGCATAGTACAATGATTCAAAAACCTCACTGACTGTCACTGGGCTTTAATTTGCTGTGTTATGAAATTCAAAGAGATATTGCCTATGATATGAGAGACACATTTAGTAAAAGATTTATATTATTCATCTATATCAGTATCTTCAAAGTATTTTTGCAGTATGCTGTAGCTTTCAGCTGCTTCCTTTTCATTTTTGATACAGTAGTGATCTTATATAATATTATACAAAACATGTACTAAGTCAGGAGATTCTTCAATCCAAATCTTCCAATCTAGAATACTTTTTTGGGGTTTTTTTGTAACTCGTAGGTTATTACCATTATTACTCTTTTCACCTCTTTGGACCCTTTTCTATTTTAGCTGTAAGTATTTAATTTTTTATCCCTTTGTCAGTTTCAACAGTTTTGTTCCCTGAAATAAATAAGATGTACTATACATTTAGATCAATAGGAAATAAAATTTAGTGGGATTTTTTCTTGATACAAAACACCTGCCCCAGAACAGTCTACATGAACAGTTTTTACTGAAGGAGGATTACAAGCTTTGATTAACTGTTGTCCAAATAAATACTGATACAAGTTCTCTAAGATATCCTCTTCTAATTTTTAGTCTGGATATGGATAATCAAATGAGCCTTTGGAAGACCTTGATACCTTTGTTCTTTCTGACCACAATTACTGTAGGCACGGTTATGTGACTACCTCTTAGTTAATGACTGGATAGAGTTGTAAGGAACAAAAATCTCAAGATTCTGAAATGCATGTTTTTGGCAGAGAAACAGAGAAGATTCAGTGCTTTTTTTCCCAGGTGCTTATTTGCCCTCACTGCTGAATTATTAACTTTTCCACTCTGGACAGTCCATTGACATGACTTCATCCTATGCATATCACCTGTGTTTGGTTGATTGAACAAGAAAGCTCACCAGGTGATGGATGCTATGTCACACACTATTTCCTCATCTGCACTTTCACTTATGCTTCTCTCTGACTGTACAGAAACGGTGCAAATCCAAATGGTGAGCCAAATAATTTCCATGCTTCAATTTCAGGGACTCTTCAAGCACATGAGGAAACTCAAGTCAGCTCCTTTGATGAGGTAGCTCTGCATCATGTGGCTGCAGTCTGGGAAAATCAGAAATGTGGTATTCCATAGGATAGAAGTTTGGGTTTTGTCTTCTCTGTTTGTCTTTGCTCCTCCATTTGCTTATCCCCCAGAGTTCAGCTTCATGCTACTTCACCAATGCTTTTGTAGACCTGGTGTAGCTGTGGACTTGAAATAAGATAACAAACCACTTACTAAAAATGTCTCACCATAGAAAAAAGTAGTATTTTTTTTAACACAATGACTTTTCCCATCCCTTGCTCACAGAAGGACACAGACTGAAAAAGTATAGAAAAGGTAGTGCAGGGGCAGGATCAACCAGGTAAAGGAGACTTATTCTACAATTATTTTATTCTTATGATATAAAGAATGCTCATACTTCTTTTAGAATTTCAATTAGATTTATCTGTTGAATGTATTCTCTCATGTCTGCTTACTAATACACCTATACAAATATTAAGATTTTATTATTTGGTAGAGCCTTGGGATGGGATTTTTTTCTCCTAGATAAAGCTACAGCTTATTTCTCTTAGTCTTGGGACCCAAGGTTTTAGTGTGCTGCCTTAAGTTTCTTGTATCAATTCTACACTCCTTTCTTGGGTTTACTGCTTGCTTAATATTTTCACATTTTATTTCTAATTTCTGCATTCACTTTGACACAAGTGAAATTTCATCAAGTTTTTCTCTGTCTTGAGAGAGTGTGTTCTCTTATCTGTGGGCCTTGCTTGAACTCAAGAGCAGCTCTTTTCTTTCAAAGGTTTAGTGAAGGTGTAAGAAATTCTCTCTCTTCCATTTGCTTTCTCAAGGGATGTTAGTTATTTTTCTGTTACTTGAACTCTTTGACGTATGAGGAAGGTCATTCAGAATTCTAATGAGAGAGCATATGATGCTTCCAGTATGCATACTCACTTCTATTGGGAGGATTTTTTTGTGTGCAAGTTACACTGCTTTTGCCAGCTGAGCAAAGGTAAAGCTGTGCAAGCTGGCTAGCATGAATGGAAGTATACAAAACGAAAATACCATGTACTTGTACAGATTATGCTTTATGTGTTCAGACAAGGTTTTACAGTGTAGTTTTCCTATATTTGGATGACACATGTGCAGTTAAAAAAATAATCATCAATTTTCTTAGCTGTAGGCTGAGTCACATCTAAGCTGTACGATATAATGCTGCCCTTGCTCAGAATTAGACGAGAAAATATGCTATAATGTCAGGCTTATGCATTGAACTCTACTTTTTTTTTCAATGCCCACCATTGGATTCATATCAGATTTTAGGATATATAGTAAAAAATTCAATGGAATTCTGAAACAAACTACCTAAGCAAACAATATACAACAGAATAAATTATATAAAGAATATCATGACATTTGATTGTTTAATTACTATCTGTGGAATAATACAAAAAAAAAGGATATAATTTAATGAGAATATTAATAGTGTGATGTTGCAATAATTTCAACAAAAGAACCTGAATATGCTGTGCCAGCATTTGACAGAATTTGTGTGACTGTTTTAATAAGAAATTACTTTAACACGCCTCATCAATACCTGCACAAAACTTATGCATGTATGAGACTAGTCTAGACAATAACATTAATGGCTTCAGCTAACATGAGGTACAGACTGGGATAAAGACAGGAGCTGTCTGGTTTATGCTCATTCTAAAGAAAAGTAAAAAAAGCATAGCAGCTTGGAGGAAGTAATTAAGGTTCAAAATATGAGTGAAACCCTTGAGATTTATTAGAAGTTTCTTACTTTTTTTCTCTGTAAGGGTTGTCAAAGCATTGGAGTGGGCTGCACAGGGAAGTGGTGGAGCCACCACCTCTGGAAGTGTTTAGGTGGTATCTGGATGTGGCACTTGGAGATCTGGTTTAGGGGTGATTATGGTGGTACTTGGTTGACAGCTGGACTGGGTAATTTTGAAGATCTCTTCCAATCTTGGTGATTCTGTGATTCTGAATTAATCTCTGTAAGAAAAATACTATTGAGATTATACAGAGACTGAAGCTGGAGTTGGATGTGCTGCTCACATGACATTTGTGCCTATCCCACTCTTTTCTCTTATTAATTTTTTTTCCTTCCCTTTGCAAGATCATGTTCTATCTAAAGGAGAAAAACCTCGTTATTATTAAATATGCAGGACTATTTTTATTGTCTAGACAGAATCCTTCTAGAGAGCTGTGACACATGCACATCTCCGAGCAAAGCAGAAGAGATCAAATTAGGGATGATGGGTCTCCATGTGTGACCTGGGGAAGATAACCTGTTTGCAGAACTCTGCTGCAGCCAGTTTCCCTGACCAATCTGATGTGATCTATAGTCACCTTCAGTACTCTGGATACTTTGCAGAGCACTATGTTTTCTCTCCCAAACGGTGCTTTAGTATGTGTATTTTGACTTTAATATACAAATTGACCTACACCTTTTCTTACCTGAAAGGTTTCCTCACTTTTTCACAAATGAAATGGGAGTATAGTTTATCTACCTTTTTTTTGTATTTTAAGAATCCAGAGGCAAAAGTTCCCTTCAACATATTTATGATGCTTTATTTGTTAATATATCAACAGAAAACATTCTGTGATATGCAGCTTGAACTTTTTCATTCTTACTTTAATCCTATTACTGCTGTTTAAATCCCTGTTTATCATCCTGAGTGATTCTTCTCCTTGGATTTACACTCCCAAGATATTCAGGAACTGTTATCAAGTCCCCTCATTTCAGCAAAGAGGAAGCTATGATATATTTTATATAAAAGGAAACCGTCATAGATTTTATTTATTTATTTAATACATCTATTTCTGCATTGCTCTACCTTCCCTACAGTTTTGTGTCAGTTTCTGTTGTCCAAAGTATCTTTAGCTTCTGGGTGGAATTTTATCAATAAGAAGCCTACAAACACATGTGTACTTCAGCTCTCCTCTTTCTTGAGTAACACAAAATCCAAAAGTGGTTTAAAATTTGGTTTTATACTGGGTACAAAGAGAAAGACTATGATTCTGACCTATTCTATATTATGTCTGGT